>NC_057812.1:153404672-153406986 GCF_018294505.1 Triticum aestivum
ATAAGATGACCCTCGGGCTCCGGGAACCCAAGGGAAAGAGAGGCTAGGTGGCAAACGGTAAAACCAAGGTCGGGCATTGCTGGAAAAGCTTTAATCAAGACGAACTATCAAGGGGTTCCCATTATAACCCAACCACGTAAGGAATGCAAAATCCGGGAACATAACAACGATATGACGGAAACTAGGGCGGCAAGAGTGGAACAAAACACTAGGCGAGAGGCCGAGCCTTCCACCCTTTACCAAGTATATAGATGCATTAAGATAACAAGATAATATAATGATATCCCAACAAGTAAATAAATGTTCCAACAAGGAACGACCTTCAATCTTCACCTGCAACTAGCAACGCTATAAGAGGGGCTGAGCAAAGCAGTAACATAGCCAATCAACGGTTTGCTAGGACATGGTGGGTTAGAGGTTTGACATGGCAATTTGGGAGGCTTGAAAGTAAGTGGTAGGCATCATAGCATTGGCATAGCAAAAGAGCAAGCAATCTAGCATAGCAAAGATAGTAGTGATTTCGAGGGTATGATCATCTTGCCTGCATAGTTGTCAGAGTTGACTGGATCCTCGAAAGCAAACTCAACGGGCTCCTCGTTAGCGAACTCGTCTCCCGGCTCTACCCAAACAAGACAAACAAGCAACAAGGACACAATCAACCACATGCAAAGATCAAACAACTTGATGCAAAGATGATATGCTATGCGGGATGCGATGCGGGATGCATATGCAAGATATGACAGGAAATGCAAGAACCTGGCCTCAACATGGAAATCCAAGTGTGCCACTGGAAAGATGAGATGAAATCGCTTGAAAACGATATAAAGAACGCCGGAATCGGAGTTACGGTTTGGAAATGGCAAGCGATTCAAAAATGGCACCGGTCTGCGATTTACAGCAAGTAGCCATCTAAATGCAATGAGATGAACATGCTACAGCACCCAAACATGACAAAAAAATACATAGCAGGGATGCATTCAAGATGCTTAACAAAAGTCTAGCACTGAGCTACGGCTAAATCATCCATTAACAGGTTCAAACAAGCATGGCAAAAATGCATATGACAAACAGATCTCAGACTTAGTGAAATTAACACTTGTCTGGAATTTCTTATCAGGTAGCACACTTCGGAGCAACAAAACTACATGATACAGGACCTAAACATGGCAAAGTAAAGCATGGCATGGAGCTACTCAAAGATCTTAACAAATGTCCCTTAGTGACCTTGAGCCAAAAGGGATCAGAAAATACAATTGCAAGCATGTGAACATAGCAAAAACATAATCAGTTTTCAGACTTCGTGAAAAACTGGCACATGCTGAAACATAACTCAAGTAGGCATGTTTACGAGCTCGATGCACTAACTACGGAGCAAGTCATGATAAGCTAAGCATACATCCATCAAGAATACACAAAATGCAAGCTAGACATGGCAAGAACAATAGCATAGCATGCACGGATCAACTACAACATCATCGGCAAAATTGCAAACAAGTAGACAATCTGCCCAGATTCACAAAGTAGCAAAAGTAGAGCTTTATTGACTCAAGCTATGTTGCTCCATAATTGCAAACAAAGACATGGATGGATAGAGCAGTACAAGATTAACAAAACACCCTTACCGATCATCCTCAAAAGAGGCACGGATCACTAGGAAATAACATGAACATATGGCAACATGAGATAAACGGCTCAAGGACTTAGTGGAAATGCTAAGTCCCTGAAAACAGAAATACCAAGTGCACCACTTTGCAAGCTCGTGCTAGTCACCACACACATCATAAAAATACATGGGTTGCTCCTCTGGAAATATGGCAAAACCCTTAACAAAACATATGTAGAACTCATGGGCATATCATACACACAATAATCATGGCAAAAATGACAAAAAGCCTAAATGGAGTAGCAGATCTGACAATTATCTCAAGTAGCCCTCTTCTAACAGCATTTCGGGCATCAAGATGAACTCAAATGAAAATTATGCAATGGAATGAAATGATGTACTATCTGAGATGAACATTTTGATATGCTATATGTATGAATCGGAGCTACGGATGCAAAGTTATGAGGCTATGAACACGAGCACATGGATCTGGGATTTCGGGACTTAGTAGAAAAATCAACCTACGGATCTAGGGTTTCGGTGGCACGCGGCCCGAGGCGACTCCAGCGAGTACTGTAGCAATTCCGGCGAGGCGATGGCGGCCGGGGTCGACGAGGGAGGGCCGGAGGGCGGCGAGGACGCGGCGGCCGGGGCGGCGAGCGGCGCCGTGGGTGCGTCGGGGCGGCGCGACGACCCGGGAGGAGAGGCGGC